>NC_039290.1:1102037-1143999 GCF_003368295.1 Carassius auratus
TTTAAAACGGTCTCATTGTTCTTCTGTTTCCTCTTTGTTCTCTGTCCAAAGAGCTTTTACTTATTTTTTTTATGTGTGTTTTTAACAGAAAAGTGGGGAAGCCCACCAGGGTATTTCAAGAGAGCTTTGACCTGTAAATGTGACTCAAGCGCCAGTAGATGACGCCTACTCTCATAAAAGTGTTGTCTGCTACTGCACACCTACATTAACCAACTCTCATCTATGTGTTATTAAGGTGCACTATACTTCAGAAGTTAAAAACTCTGATGTGAAACTACCCATTTTGTTCCCATTTATCACTTCTACACAAACTGGAATAGCTGACAGACACCCAGTCAAGTATGTATTTCACAGTTTAGTAGATGTTCAGTGGTTGTGCCCTCTCGTTCTTGAAGCAATGCTAGAGTCAGATAAGAAAATCAAGGCTGTCTAGTGAACTCACACTATGAGTTTAGACTCTGAGTCTTGCGTATTGATGGACTCTGAGCTGCCACCCTGTTCCTGCTCAGGATGACGGAAACTACAGTCTTCTTGCTCAACAACCATTATCCTGGACTCTGAGGGGTCTAAAAGAAAGGAATGGCAATAGTGTAAATTCAGACATTATGATGACAGTAGGGTTGCCACCCGGCCTTTAGAGTGACAGACAAATCCATGCTTCTAAAGGTAACGGCCTATTGTTTTATTAAAATTCGGATAGTCTGTTGATATAATCTTTCATACATTATCAGAGCTTGGTAGACATAATTATTATATTCTTAGACAGATGAATTAATAGATTAGAATTAATGTTAGTCCCTATTTATTCATTTGAACATTTATATTGGTCATAAATAATAAATCATCATATTTATCATATACAATTTGCCATTTAATGGCATTTAAGTGCTAAATTATTTTAGAAAAAATGGAATAAATAATTACATATGATGTAGTCCTAATTTAAGCAGATTAATAATAAAAAAGAAGAAGAAGCAATTCATCACAGGTACAGGCTGCAGAACTGGCTAAGACTAATAATAAATAATAATTATAAGTAAAATAATACAATTAAAAATAACAATAATAATGTATTCTGTGACAAGTTTACATACAGGAGCATGTTTTCTGTGGTTTATTGTTGAGCTGTGAGTTCCTCACTTATTATTTGGGTCCTTTTTCTTTTTCCCTTTTTTTTTTTTGTTGGGGAAGGGTGAATGGGTGTCCCTTATTTTGCCTCGCTGAAGGTGGCAACCCTACGTGACAGGTAGTTTTATTCTAAGAACGGCATATAAGAAAGACAAAATGGACACACAGGTTTAAATAGTACCTTGGTCAGGGGTATCTGTTTTTCGCTTCTCTGTTTTGTTTTGTGCCTTTACATATGCAACCACTGATACTATGATACAAAGGACAGCAAACCCTGCCATCCCTACAGCAATGTAAACTGGAAGCCATTTTCTTGGTTCTAGAAGAAACAAAATTATCCTTGAGGTTAGAATTTGACATTCATATTGAAAGCTATGCAGTCCAGTTAACTTGAGCACATGAAGCTATGTTCTTTATTATTTTTTTTTTTACTAGATATTCTCATTTACCTTTTTTATCCATCAAATCAGTTTTTTGGTTAGGTTTAGGTTCTGTAACAAAAAACTGTAGACAAAAACATTAGATTATGCAGCAGTAATGTTGCTTGCCATCAAAGTTATGTTCTTCTCCTGTATTTACTTCTTACCTTCTAAATGTGTGCACATACTGTCGCTGGTAACATTTTCCTTTGACCAAAGTCTGTCCATCAGGACAACTAGAGAATTAAGACGAAAGTTGGAATGACATTTATGACAAATGCATTTCTGAGAAAATACATAAAGTAAATAAATAAAAGAAACTCTACTTTTCTTTTTTTGTCCATTCTTTGCACACACTGTGGATCTTATCGTTGAATTTTCCCTCTGGACATTTTCTGCAAGATCCTGCAAACATTAAACCACAGAATTTAATTGAAAATAATACAGCGAAACAGCAAGTAATTTGCTATTAAACAGCCTGAGGACTTATTAAATCAGAGATGGACAAGAAAAGGAGTTTGATTAAATTCTTACGTTCTTCGGTTGGCTCCTCTCCCTCCTTGCATTCCGTAACACAGAAAGAACATTTGTCATTTCCACACCGATATCCGGCCTTGCATCCACAGACGGTATCGCTGCTGATAGTGCACTGTTTAAGCGTAAACTGTTTACCTGCAAACGTGTAACAGAAATATTAAAGCTCAGTCAGTATGACGTTATGTATGCATTATGTACTCAGTATGAAGCACATACAGTGTCAAAGCTCATGATGATGCAGATCAATAAAAATAATTTATATCCTAACCTTAAATTTTCATTTGCTTAACTAAAATGGCATTGAGGATGTAAAACTGGATCATACCTATGCACTGGGTACATCTCAAACAGTAGTATTCATGACTGGTTGTGTAAGTGTCAGGTTTACAGGGGGTACAAAGATGTTCTGGGTCTCTTCCACATCTCTCCACCAAGCGGTTCCCTGTAACCACAAAGCAGCTACTTTTAGCATGGCCAATGAAACTCATACCCATGTGATTCTTATAAACTCATAGAGGGGTTAAAGAACACAAATTCTGAGTATGGGTCACCATACTTGGCCACATGTCACTTCACTTTCACTTTCACATTCATGACTTCAGCACTCTGATCACAAAAGCATGTCCAAAAGTCAGCGAGGGGATTTTTTCCCCATCTCATTAAAAACCCAGCAATAAAAAATGTTTTAGGATTTGGAAAAATATAAAACAAACAAAAGTTAAATCTTTTCATCTGATAATATTAAAATTTTAGTTCCACTGTATGTTTTGTGAATGTTTGAAACTGGACCTTTAAAGCAAGCTTTACAGAACTCCTTATTTACAGTAAGATTTCCAGGACAACCTTTCAGATTCTCTAAGGATGATCTAATCATCTGTATGCAATGACAGAACCCATCAAGGATTTCCCTTCGAGTGCTAAACCACATCCTTTTTCATGACACTTTCAAAATGATCTGAAACTTCACTCGGTCACTCACATGTAATCTGCTGTTTGGCATTTCGATATTCCAATCAATTATTTTGAAAGTGGTAAATCGTGAAATCGTACCTTCATAAATGTTGCATATATCTTGTTAGGTTACATAACAGTACATTGCAGTCAGGTAATGTCTCTGTACCTGGCTTGCATTTCTTGCAGCAGACATCACTTCCATTAAGAGTCCAGTCATCGCAGCCAGTGTCAGCACCTATAGTGCAGTTCAGTACTAAACTGAATATTAGCAAAAACCTTGGAAGTCTTCGGGTAGCAGCCAACATTTCTTCCTGGGCAAGAAATAAAAAAAAATTACAACTAAGAAAAATCATTATTAAATAATATAATACAAATATAATATTTTATATAATAACAGAGGTGTTTACGAGTCATTAAGTTAGAGTCTGAGTCAAGTCTTGAGTCTTTGGTCATGAGTCAGAGTCAAGTCTCAAGTGCTTTAATAGCTTGCCAAAAAAAATCCAATTCAGAATCCTCATGTATAGAAATCGTCATACAAAACTGTTTTATAGACTATAGACAAAATATATTATATATTATTTAAAGAAGTGCTAAGATGTAAGGTTAATGTAGGCTACATACAGCCTGTTATATGCTTTAATCCATTATCACTTTCAAAACAGTTTTTCTGTAATCAAATTCTTTAATAAAAGTCCTATCTACCATGACACATAAGAAAATATATTACAAATCCATACAAATAAATTCTTTATTTTTGAAGTCAGGGGTATTCAATCAAATTAAATTCAGCATAGTTTTTTTCTGCCGTGTTTTAGTGAAAGAAATCTGTAATTTTGCAGCTCTCCGTGTTTCTGGTGATGTTAAAATAACCTCGTCATCCGCACCGGGCCGCGTCCCGAGAGAGAGAAAGCGCACGGAGCTGAAAGGGCTTGCGCGTTTAGCTTTAGATAAACAATACTAGAGTAGCCTCTATAGAGCTAAATATATATATATAATATATATATATTTAAATGACCCCGAGCGCTTGTTATGTGATCTAAAATATGTACAAGTCATTTTCTGGAGTCTGGAGTCATTTCAGGTCGAGTCCGAGTCTCTGGAGTGCCCATCTCTGTATAATAAAATAGCCTCATGAGAACCAAAAAAAAAAGTTTGTGATCTTTATTTTTTATTTATTTATTTTTTTTTCTCTTTTATGTCATTACATTGGTTGGAGCATAAAAAAAAACAAATGGAGAAAAAAAAATATGTGTATGTAGAGGACGCCGCGACTAAATAAATAAATAAAATAGACATGAAACAATTTTTTTGTTAGTTTTTAGGTTTCAGGATATTAAACCATACTTTGTAAAAACTCTCAACTACGTTATGAAAGATGAATGATTTGATTTACTACCCTACTATACTTCATGGAATATGTGCATAAAATTTCCATAAAGTTGGTATTCCCATACAATGTATCTATATATTGCATCTGGTTTGCATATTACTGTTTTCGGGTGACATACTCATAATGAAAAAAGAAGTATAATACTGGGAGTAATAACTTGGCAACATTTTCATAAGAATATCTCATATTTCATAGGAATATTCATCTATAATTATGTTCCTATTGACTTGTTGTGTCTCCCCAAAATGCCTGATTAACACGATGTTTGTCCTGGTGTCCTCTTCAGAAGACAAATATGAAAATTATACCCCGTTTCGTAACAAAAGTCATAATCCGGATTGAAACCCCATAACATTTTTCTGAGATATTTATATATGACAAACAATTTGAAAATAAGTCAGATTTAAAAGATTATTACAAAACATTACCTTATTTCCTTAAAAGTGCTAAATGTAATCATTCTGTCGATATCAGTCATATTTAAAGACCCAAGGAGAGGGAGTGTTTATTATCAAACCTCCAAACATTTGATATCTCTGAGAAAGCACTTAATGTGCTCTGTACAGGGCATGCAGAACTTAAAAACATCCAGAACATCCTTATAACTGTGGCATGTATGGTCTTAGAGAAATTCGCTTAATTATAATGCCCTCTACAGATATATATACAATTATTATTATTATTAATGTTAATAATTAAAAGTGTAATTCCTTCATCAATTCATTCAGCTCTGTCCGCAGTGAACAGTGAAGTAAAACAAAAGTCTCAGTCAACTTCTAAAATCCACAAATGTTTGTAGATGTAGCATAGAAACAATTATCTATATGATTCGTACTGATAAATAGTGACAGGTAAAAAATATTCTCTTACTGTTTTGAATGTAGTGGTCCTGGTTCGAAGCAAACGCGCAATAAGTTGAGAATTTCCACTTGCTCATGATTTAAAGATCACAAAAAAGCTTTACCATTGAACTAGTAGGAGGGGCTTTTTTCCGCGTGAGTGGCCGCATGTTTTTCTACTCACACATTTCATATCGGGTTATATAGAGTTTACGTTTTGCCAACTTTAGCGACTTTTTTTTAAAAAACAAGCGACAAATATAGCGCCTTTTTGGACAAAATTAGCGACTCGCTGGTAGCTACTACTGCCGCACTGGCGAGAGTTCTTTCTTTCAAAGCACGCGCATACCTCTCTCTCTCTCTCTCTCTCTCTCTCTCTCTCTCTCTCTCTCTCTCTCTCTCTCTCTCTCTCTCTCTCTCTCTCTCTTAGCAAGCGGCAGAGAGGAGGAGCAATTTCAGTTAAATTATGTTGCTTCTCTAATTTTACATGTTAAATGTATCTTTGCTTATGTGATGTGTATTTGATTTCATCAGACGTCGGCTCGATTAGAAATAAGGATTTTTATGCAGATTAACATCTTGGAAGGGAACGCTGAATGTAGTCTTAAAGGGCCACATTTCAGTCTGTATTTCATATTTTTCATATATAAATGAAAACAGTTTTATTGTGAGTTTGGGTGAAATAAAATACAGTATGTGAGCACAGAGAGGCAAACGAATAAAAGGCAATATGTCTCGACGACGTCATGAATATGACGTCATATAGTGACATTTAACGATATTTCAAACTTTACCATTGAAAGAAGCTGTGCGTAGTTTGTACTTTGCCAACTAGTCAACATAAACTGGTTAGTGACACATCATGACTCAGTGCTGTCCAAAGGAAGGAGCACAACATATTTGCTATGTCATCCACATTTAGAAACTCCACTGCACATCGTTTTCGACTTCCTCCTAAGCCTATATTTAAAATCTTTCATTCTTACACTTGGCATTAGAATGGAGCTTGAAGGAAGCTAGTAATATAGTGGCAATGAACAAAGACACCTGTAATAACATACATCCGGTGAGAATCCGGTCAAGAATCAGGTGATTACTTGGTCATTGTCCCTAGTGGTGACCTCTTAGCTGCTGCTTCTTTCTCTTTCTTTCTTTCTTTCTTTCTTTCTTTCTTTCTTTCTTTCTTTCTTTCTTTTTACGGTAACACAAGAAAATATACCCATAGAAAAAACATGACAAGCATGTTATATGGTAATGAAAGCATTTTAATGAACGTACTTTGTACAAAATAATTGGTACGAGACACATTTTGTAATACAGTAAGCAATGCAAAACTTGGCAAATGCAAAATCCATATTTCACAAACAGGCTATCTTGCGTCAACTAACAACAATAAATCAATACCATAGTTTAAAAAACTGAAATAATGAGTTAATACATATTAAAACACAAACCAACACAAAGGTTGACCAATTTCGTAGAGAACTTAAATCCTGGCTGTTTTTACCACTGGAAACAGAACAACGTATTTGTGGCAACTTGGAAAACTGAAGCAGTCAAAATGTGGTAGCCTACTAGCCATATCTTTCAGGAAATTCCTATTTTACAAGTTGTAATTAGGAGTTCCATGAAGACGTAAACTCTTTTTACAATCCAGTATTTGCATTAAAAGAAACATTTTATATTCAGTCAATTGCCTGAGTCAGTTTGCAGCAGATGGCAGACACACCTACCTTAACAATTACAGGTGCATCTAAAAAAATGTAATATCATGGAAAAGGTCTTTATTTTTTTGTAATTGAAATATTTCAAGATTTTTTTGTTTGAATTCTGATGGTTACAACTTACAGTTTGGAAAAGTTAAAAAGTCAGTATTTCCAAAAAAAATTATATTCCATTTTGAGCTTGATTAGTTTGATTAATTTTGAGTATAAATACTGGGTACCTCTTGGGCTAGTTTAGAACATGCAACCAAAATTATTGGAAAAACTACTGACTTGACAGTTGTCACGAAGACAATTATTAACACCCTCCACAGAAGGTCATTGCTTAAAGGTCTGGCTGTTCACAGAATGCTGTATCAAAATATATTAATAGAAAGTTGACTGGAAGGAAAAAAGTGTGGTAGGAAAAGGTGCACAAGCAACAATGATGACCACAGCCTTGGAAAGATTGTCAGGAAAAGCTGATTCACTTGGAAGAGCTTCACAAGGAGTGGACTAAAGTCGGAGTCAGTAATAATGTCAAAAGCATTTTACCTGGGGTAAGGAGAAAAAGAACTGGACTCAGTGGTCCAAAGTCCTCTTTTCAGATTTAAGTAATTTTAGCATTTAATTTGGAAATCAAGGTCTGGAGTCTGGAAGAATACTGGAGAGGAAAGAATCCAAAGTCCAGTGTGAAGTTTCTGTCAGTGATGATTTGGGTGCTGTGACGTCTGCTGGTGTGGCTCCATTGTGTTTTCTCAAGTCCAAAGTGCAGCCATCAACCAGGAGATTTTGGAGCACTTTATGCTTCCATCTGCTGACAAGCTTTATGGAGATGCTGGTATCATTTTGCAGCAGGACTATAGCACCCACAGTGCCAAAACCACTTCCAAGTAGTTTGATGACCATGCACAGCAAAATATCCAGTGTTGAAATCCTAGTGTTGGGTACTTTAAGAGTAAAGTGTTAAGGTTGTGGTGTTGAATTTTAGAGGATTAACACTTACTACTGTAAAGTTAACAGAACCTTGGCAGTGTAAATACGCAGAGCTACCTTTATTAACACTGTTGAGTGTTATTAGTCACACCCCGGAAATTTGCTCGTGTGCACGCGCCTGACCTATCTGAAATATTTTTCACAGACATATTGTGGCAAGTGGGGCGGGGCCGAGGGACGTGGGAACAAGGAGTGAGGCCGGCGGAATGATTGGGAATAAGCGACACCTGCGCCCCACCGCCGGTCTCGAGTCCCACGTAGGAGATGGAAGGATATAAAACTGGAGCGACGATAGTGAAGGACGACAGAGGACCAGGCCTGGGCTATATTTTATGTTTTGCTTTTTATTTGAGCGCACCAGTCGTCCGTGAGGGGCTGGTGCGCTGTTTTGTGTTTATTTTTGTGTTTATTTTTGTCACACAACTAAAAGCCCAGGCCTGGTCCTCTCTCGTATATATGTGTGTGTGTGTGTGTGTGTGTGTGTTTGTGTCATATTTCATATATTCATATATTTTCAGTACTTATCCTTCTTGATCTGTCCTCTGCTTTTGACACGGTTAATCACCAGATCCTCCTATCAACCCTACTGGCAAATGGCATCTCAGGAACCACACTTCAATGGTTTGAGTCTTACCTATCAGATAGGTCCTTCAAAGTATCTTGGAGAGGTGAAGTGTCCAAGTCTCAACTACTGGGGTGCCTCAGGGCTCAGTTCTTGGACCTCTTCTCTTCTCTGTCTACATGGCATCATTAGGTTCTGTCATTCAGAAACATGGCTTTTCATACCACTGCTATGCTGATGACACTCAACTCTACCTCTCATTACATCCTTATGATCCAACGGTAGCTATTCGCATCTCAGCTTGTCTAACAGACATTTCTTCCTGGATTATTGACCATCATCTTCAACTCAACCTTGCCAAGACAGAACTGCTTGTGATTCCAGCAAACCCATCATTCCATCACAATTTCACCATCAAGTTAGTCACTTCAACCATAACTCCTTCAAAACAGCTAGAAGCCTTGGAGTTATGATTGATGATCAGCTGACTTTCTCAGACCACATTGGTAAAACTGTCCGATCCTGCAAATTTGCTTTATTCAACATCAAGAAGATCAAGCCCTTTCTTTCGGAACATGCTGCACAACTCCTTGTTCAAGCTCTTGTTCTGTCCAGGCTGGACTATTGCAATGCCCTCTTGGCAGGTCTTCCAGCCAATTCTATCAAACCTTTACAATTAATTCAGAACGCGGCAGCAAGATTAATTCTTAATGAACCAAAAGGAATCCACGTCACACCTCTGTTTATCAATTTGCACTAGCTTCCAATAGCTGCTCGCATAAAATTCTAGGCATTGATGTTTGCCTACAAAACTACCACTGGCTCTGCACCCATTTACCTAAATTTGTTACTTCAGACTTAAGTGCCCTCTAGAAGCTTGAATTCTGCAAGTGAAAGTCGCTTGTTTGTGCCATCCCAAAGAAGCACAAAGTCACTTCATCTTCAAGAATCGGCTTAAAACACATCTCTTCCATCTTTATTTGACCCTCTAACTTTATCACTCAATATTCTAATTCTATTCTTAAAAAATCTAACTACCTTCCTAATCTTTTTGTATTCTATTTTTTTCTTTTCATTTATTATGCAATTATATATATGTGTGTATGTAGCTTGCTCTATTCTTTTTTTTTATTCTATCTGTTTTCTTTTTATTTATTATATTATCTAAATTCCCATGCTATGTGTACTGTTAACCTAACTGAGACTTGTTATAGCACTTATATATCATTGCTCTTTTTGTTGTTTTTGATTGCTTCCACTGTCTTCATCTGTAAGTCACTTTGAATAAAAGTGTCTGCTATATGAATAAATGTAATGTAATATAAGTGTAAATATTCATTTATATTCATTTGTATATATTTGAAAATAATTTTCAATATACTCAAAATCTCTATACTGAGCGAGTTAAATTGTTCACCATTCAAAATGAATTTGTGCCCTCACAAGACTTGGAATATGACACATGGGTAGCATGAACTACAGATCACATATGATTTTTTGGTATGCGTGTACTGTCATTTATTTATGTGCTGTGCCATTTATGCGCACTCATTTTGATCGACGGAACACTGCCTCAGCACAATGAAATCACCATGGAATTCAGGAATGCGACCCATTTTCCAGTAAGACGGACTTTCTTTTTACAACAAAAAATATACATTTACAGTGAGTTAAATGCTTTTCCTTAAAGGGATAGTTCAAATGTAAGTTTTTTTTTTACTCTTGAATTTGTCTTATGTCATATATTTCTTTGTCAGTCAACAAAATGAGATTTAATTAAAATGTCCCGAATGTGCTTGTCCATATAATGGAGAATAACATCAAGCTTTTAAAATAGAAGCAAAAGTATAATAGAGAGGACTTATGTATCATGTGATTTCAAGTGTTCTGCGGGTATACAATAAGGTTTGGTGAGAAACATACTGAAACTTTTTAATATTATTTAACAAACATCCTGACTAGATGGTTGGTCTTTGTGCATGACTGTGTCTTAATGACACACTATTAGTTCAGTTCACTCTGAATTGCACACAAGTTTTGAAAAAAATCAAGATTAATAAAAATGTTACATAAAAACTAAGCATGGAAATCCCCCAAAAAGTATCTGTGTACTTTCTTCACTGACTCTGGACTGGAGCTTAGGTTGTCATGACAGTCCAGATGACAGCTGAGACATGATGACCTGATAACTTCCTGTTGCAATGAGCAAGATATATTTACCTCAGATAAAAAAGCACATAGATTGCATTTTATTTTGTGTTTTTATTCATCTTGATTGTTCACAACTTGTGTGCTTTTCCTGGTTGAGTTAGACTGAAATGCTTTGCTACAAGAGTTTCATGAACGTGCATTCATGCACAGAGACCAGCACCTCACATCAGCTAAGTACGGCCCTGGATTCTGCTTTGATGTTAATAAATGAGATGCTGTGGTTTAAGCAGATAAATGTAAGCTATTACTGTGCTTGATTGGCCAGCCAACTCACCTGACCTGAACATCACAGAGAATCTATGGTGTATTGTGAAGAGGAAGATAAGTAACATCTGGCAAACAATACAGAGGAGCCGGAGGCCGCTATCAAAGCAACCTGGGCTTCAATAACGCCTCAGCAGTGCCACAGACTGATTGCCTCCATGCCACGGCGCAGTGAAGCAGTGATTCATGCTAAAGGAGCCCAAACCCATGTATTGAGTGCATAAATAAACCTGCTTTGGAGATCTTGAACATTTCTGTTTTGTAAAAAAAAGTGTTTGATTGATCTAAAAGAAATAAAAACAATAAAAAAATAAAAAAGAAATTGAGATACTGACTTTTGATTCATAACCATCAGAATTCAAACAAAAAACTCTTGAAATATTTCAGTTTGTGTGCAATGAATCTAAAATATAAGAAAGTTTGCTATTTAATTATTTTATAATAAAATGAAATTATAAAAAATAAAGAACTTTTCCATGATATTCACATTTTTTGAGATGCACCTGTATCCTGCCTGAAATACTCATAAACATTACAGATAATATCTGATGTAACAATTCATCTACATATATACATCCTAAAAACTAATCCCATGCAACTAATAAACTGAAATTCGGTTGTTTTTAGTTCAAGGTTTTGAGTCAATGTCACCCTCTGTCAGGAAGGAATAGCAATGTGGCTGCTCGAACACTTCCTGTGGCTTTGCCGCATAGATGACCACTTTGAATTCTATGATCAATCCATAAATTTTTATAAATCAATTCTGACTTGTAATCAGGCTTTGAGGCAAATTCTGTATTTAATTACTGTTAAATTGTATATTCACATGGTTAAAATGGCAAAGATTTACTGGGGGGACACTGAAGTATGCAGTTTCAGATGTATTTAACAAAAAAAATATTTAGAATCAGAATTAGAAAGATCATTATCGCCAAGTACAGTATTGTTCAAAATAATAGCAGTACAATGTGACTAACCAGAATAATCAAGGTTTTTCGTATATTTTTTTATTGCTACGTGGCAAACAAGTTACCAGTAGGTTCAGTAGATTCTCAGAAAACAAATGAGACCCAGCATTCATGATATGCACGCTCTTAAGGCTGTGCAATTGGGCAATTAGTTGAATTAGTTGAAAGGGATGTGTTCAAAAAAATAGCAGTGTGGCATTCAATCACTGAGGTCATCAATTTTGTGAAGAAACAGGTGTGAATCAGGTGGCCCCTATTTAAGGATGAAGCCAACACTTGTTGAACATGCATTTGAAAGCTGAGGAAAATGGGTCGTTCAAGACATTGTTCAGTAGAACAGCGTACTTTGATTAAAAAGTTGATTAGAGAGGGGAAAACCTATAAAGAGGTGCAAAAAATGATAGGCTGTTCAGCTAAAATGATCTCCAATGCCTTAAAATGGAGAGCAAAACCAGAGAGACGTGGAAGAAAACGGAAGACAACCATCAAAATGGATAGAAGAATAACCAGAATGGCAAAGGCTCAGCCAATGATCACCTCCAGGATGATCAAAGACAGTCTGGAGTTACCTGTAAGTACTGTGACAGTTAGAAGACGTCTGTGTGAAGCTAATCTATTTTCAAGAATCCCCCGCAAAGTCCCTCTGTTAAAAAAAAGGCATGTGCAGAAGAGGTTACAATTTGCCAAAGAACACATCAACTGGCCTAAAGAGAAATGGAGGAACATTTTGTGGACTGATGAGAGTAAAATTTTTCTTTTTGGGTCCAAGGGCCACAGGCAGTTTGTGAGACGACCCCCAAACTCTGAATTCAAGCCACAGTACACAGTGAAGACAGTGAAGCATGGAGGTGCAAGCATCATGATATGGGCATGTTTCTCCTACTATGGTGTTGGGCCTATTTATCGCATACCAGGGATCATGGATCAGTTTGCATATGTTAAAATACTTGAAGAGGTCATGTTGCCCTATGCTGAAGAGGACATGCCCTTGAAATGGTTGTTTCAACAAGACAATGACCCAAAACACACTAGTAAACGGGCAAAGTCTTGGTTCCAAACCAACAAAATTAATGTTATGGAGTGGCCAGCCCAATCTCCAGACCTTAATCCAATTGAGAACTTGTGGGGTGATGTCAAAAATGCTGTTTCTGAAGCAAAACCAAGAAATGTGAATGAATTGTGGAATGTTGTTAAAGAATCATGGAGTGGAATAACAGCTGAGAGGTGCCACAAGTTGGTTGACTCCATGCCACACAGATGTCAAGCAGTTTTAAAAAACTGTGGTCATACAACTAAATATTAGTTTAGTGATTCACAGGATTGCTAAATCCCAGAAAAAAAAAAATGTTTGTACAAAATAGTTTTGAGTTTGTACAGTCAAAGGTAGACACTGCTATTTTTTTGAACACACCCCTTTCAACTAATTGCCCAATTGCACAGCCTTAAGAGCGTGCATATCATGAATGCTGGGTCTTGTTTGTTTTCTGACAATCTACTGAACCTACTGGTAACTTGTTTGCCACGTAGCAATAAAAAATATACTAAAAACCTTGATTATTCTGGTTAGTCACATTGTACTGCTATTATTTTGAACAATACTGTATGCTTGCGCATACAGGGAATTTGTTTTAGTGACATAAGCTTCCAGTACACAGAGACAACAACACACGAAAAAAAAAAAAAAAAAAAAGATTAATTTGCAAATAAATAAGTTTATAAACAATTGTGCTATAAATGAAAATGGAATAGGATTGAGTAAAATGCAGGGAGGTACTAGGATGGAGGGGTAACAAATGAATACAAGGATATTGCACATTTTTATTGCATAAGTGGGGAAAATTTAACTGTTCATGAGGTAGATTGCCTGGGGGAAGAAACTGTTCTTGTGCCTGACTATCCTGGTATTTGCTGCCCTGAAGCACCGGCCAGATGGCAAACTCAGCCAAACCCGACAGTTACTAAAGTACACAGGACAGACTCAATGATGGCTGAGGAGAACTGTTTCAGCAACTCCTGTGGCAAGTTAAACTCCCTCAGCTGGCGCAGGAAGTACAACCTTTGTTGGGCCTTTTTCACAATGGAGTCAATGTTATTGTCCCACTTCAGCTCCTGAGAGATGGTGGTTCCCAGGAATCTGAATGACTCCACTGCAGCAATAGTGCTGTTCATGATGGTGAGTTGGGGGAGTGCATGGGGGGTTTCTTCTGAAGTCCACGATCATCTCCACTGTTTTGAGAGTGTTCAGCTCCAGGTTGTTAAGACTGCACCAGACAGCCAGTTGCTCAACCTCTTGTCTGTAAGCAGACTCATCACCATCCTGGATGAGGCCGATGACTGTAGTGTCGTCTGCAAACTTCAGGAGCTTGACAGAGGGGTCTTTAGAGGTGCAGTCATTGGTGTACAGCGAGAAGAGCAGTGGGGAGAGAACACATCCCTGAGGGTTACCAGTGTTGGTGGTGCAGCTGTTTGACATTAATTTCTCCAGTCTCACTAACTGTTGCCTGTCTGTCAGAAAGCTGGTGATCCACTGACAGATAGAGCTATGAACAGAGAGCTGGGTCAGTTTGGTCTGAAGGGCTGTTGGGATGATGGTGTTGAAAGCCGAACTAAAGTCCACAAATAGGATTCTCACATAAGTTCCTGTTTTGTCCAGATGTTGCAGGATGAAGTGCAATCCCATGTTGATTGCATCGCCCATGGACCTGTTTGCTCAGTAAGCACACTGCAGGGGGTCCAGTAAAGGTCCAGTGATGTCCTTCAGATAAGCCAGATCCAGTTTTTCAAACGACTTCATGATGACAGACATCAGAGCCATCAGGTCTATAGTCGTTAAGTCCTGCTATCTTGGGATTCTTTGGAACCTGGATGATGGTGGAGCGTTTGAAGCAGGAAGGCACTTCACACAACTCCAGAGATCTGTTGAAGATCTGAGAAAAGATGGGAGCCAGCTTGTCAGCACAGGTTTTCAGACAGGCTGGAGTAATGCCATCTGGGCCTGGTGCTTTTCTTCTTTTGTTCTTCCTGAAGATCTGGCGCACATCATTTTCACAGATTTGAAGAGAAGGAGGGGTGGAGAAGGGGATTGACTCGAATTGTGGTCCATAAACAGCGCCTTCTCCAGACAAAGAGGGAACCGCTCCATCTTTCAAGAATAATCTTTGAGCAAATCCGGCATTAAACTGATTGAGATTGAGGAAGCTCGCTGTCCTCAGCAAAATGTGCAGCACATAGTTTTACATGTGGATTATAATTTTCGGGAACCGAGTTAAAAATAAATTGTAGCCATTGATCTCTATATATACAGCGTCCCTGGGAAGCTCAAACAAAGGTGATTGGAAACCGAGATGAAAATAATAGCGTTTCGAGAAATGGCGACAAAAGCACTCTTCAAACGCAACTCTTCCTCCTTCTCCGTGCGAGCGCAACTAGACCATGCCCCCTTTTATGATGTCATTACTGCAGGAACTAGAGGGATGTAGTCCAAATTGGTCGTTCGTTGTAGGCGAATTCTGTTAAATAAAATATCTCGCTTGGCATTGAACTTAGAGCTTTAGAATTTTACAGATCTAACAACAACATTAAACACTAACTAAAGTTTGAAACATGGGATCACGAAGAACGGGACCTTTAAAAATTCCTGGATTAAACCCTGCTCCAACACAAATACCATGTAGTTCCACTTCGAAATTCACCACTGAAAACAATAATAAAAAAATAAGACTGAAATAATTGCAAGTGAAATTACAGTTTCTTTGAAAAAGTTTTAGGTACTGGGCCATAGTCACAGCTAACTTGAGAGAAATTACATTGTCTTTTGATGAGGTGTGGCTAAACAGCTCTATCACTTTCACAGCAGCCTGGTAGTTGCACCACTAATCCACAAATTTTCATATCCAATAACAAAAGTGATGATACTTCCAGACATCGTCACTGAATCACTGTTTTCCCCATTAATTTTGTCTAGTCATTTACAAAAAAATAAGTTACATTTCGTAGTGATATTCTAAAATGCTATTATGTCATGTAATGAAGTAAAAAAGAAAGTTAGTGAAGCACTGGCACATACACCTACATTACCGCATCACACACACCCACACCAAACTTTTCATTGGAAAATTAAATGACATTGTCAGCCCACACCAAACACGTCATACAGCTCAACTTACTTAAGAATCTCTGTCTGGACAAAAAAGGACAAGAAAAATAAACAGGCATCAGATTCAGCATATATTGCAAACATGTGGCTAAGATATCTATCAGGTTAAATATTATTTCACTATCTGTACTTGACACTTTTATGTAATAAGAATTTTGTTTATGTTAAAAGTTCACTTCCTCATACTTCAGAGCAGCAGTATTGTCAGAGCCGGAGCATGAAACACTCATGCAAATGTCTGACACATAGCAGGGAATAAACATCTGTACTAGATATACTATGCCAGTAAGTGTTTCAGAAGGCTGTCTCAGACTTACCATCAAATATTATATATATTCACCAGAGCTGCACAGGTTGTTGCTGGGATCCTCTTCCACTCTTCCACAATGACATCACAGAGCTGCTGGATGTTAGACACATGGCGCTTCTCCACCTTCCTCTCAATAGGGTTCAGGTCTGGAGACAAACAGGTGCTGGTCATATAATTAGAATATCATCAAAAAGTTGATTTATTTCACAAATTCCATTCAAAAAGTGAAACTTGTATATTCATTCATTACACACAGACTGATATATTTCAAATGTTTATTTCTTTTAATTTTGATGATTATAAGTAACAACTAAGGAAAATCCCAAATTCATTATCTCAGAAAATATGTATATTACTTAAGACCAATACAAAGAAAGGATTTTTAGAAATCTTGGCCAACTGAAAAGTATGAACAAGGAAAGTATGAGCATGTACGGCACTCAATACTTAGTCGGGGATCCTTTGGCCTGAATTACTGCAGCAGTCGATCAGTCTGTGGCACTGCTCAGGTGTTATGAGAGCCCAGGTTGATCTGATAGTGGCCTTCAGCTCTTGTTGCAGCTCTGCATTGTTGGGTCTGGCATATCGCATCTTCCTCTTCACAATACCCCATAGATTTTCTATGGGGTTAAGGTCAGGTGAGTTTGCTGGTCAATTGAGAACCAGGATACCATGGTCCTTAAACCAGGTACTGGTAGCTTTGACACTGTGTGGGGTCCTGTTGGAAAATGAAATCTACATCTCCATAAAGTTAATCAGCAGCAGGAAGCATGAAGTGACATGGCACCCCAAACCATCACTGACGGTGGAAACTTTACACTTGACCTCAAGCAACATGGATTGTGTGCCTCTCCTCTCTTCCTCCAGACTCCAGGACCCTGATTTCCAAAGGAAATGCAAAATTTACTTTCATCAAAGAACATAACTTTGGACCACTCAGCAGCAGTCCAGTCCTTTTTGAAGCGAGACGCTTCTGATGCTGTCTGTTGTTGAAGAGTGGCTTGACACAAGGAATACGACAGTTGAAATCCATGTCTTGTATACGTCTGTGTGTAGTGGTTCTTGAAGCACTAACTCCAGCTGCAGTCCACTCTTTGTGAATCTCCCCCACATTTTTGAATAGGTTATGTTTCACAATCTTATACAGGGTGTGGTTATCCCTATTGCTTGTAAACATATTTCTACCACATCTTTTCCTTCCCTTTGTCTCTCTACGAATGTGCTTGGATACAGAGCTCTGTGAACAACCAGCCTCTTTTGCAATGACCTTTTGTGTCTTGCCCTCCTTTGTGCAAGGTGTCAGTGGTCGTGTTTTGGACAACTATCAAGTCAGCAGTCTTCCCCATGATTGTGTAGCCTACAGAACTAGACTGAGAGACCATTTAAAGGCTTTGCAGGTGTTTTGAGTTAATTAGCTGATTAGAGTGTGGCACCAGGTGTCTTCAATATTGAACCTTTTCACAATATTCTAATTTTCTGAGATACTGTTTATAATCATCAAAATTTAAAGAAATAAACATTTGAAATATATCAGTCTGTGTTTAATGAATGAATATAATATACAAGTTTCACTTTTTGAATGGAATTAGTGTAATATATGAACTTTTTGATGATATTCTAATCATATGACCAGCACCTGTACTTGGCCACGCCATCACCGTCAACCTTCAGCTTCCTCAGCAAGGCAGTTGTCATCTTGGCAGTGTTTGGGGTCTTCAAAACTGCCATTCTGCCCAGTTTCTGAAGGGAGGACATTATGTTTTGCTTCAGAATGTCACCACACATGCTGGACACCATCTGAGCCAAACAACTTTATCGTAATCTCATCAGACCACAGGACATGGTTCCAGTAATTCATGCTCTTGGACAGGTTGTCCTCTGCAAACTGCGGAATTTCTTGTGAGTGTAACCGGTGTTATATTAATTTATTAATTTCACACAAAATCCCTCCCTTTGTTATTATCAATTATTTTATATTTATATATTTTTTTTCAATTATGGGAATTTTTCTTTCATCTGGGATGTTATTTGAGCTGTTTCTATCCTTGTATGTACATTTTTTAGTGTTATTTTGTAAATGTTAAAATATAGTACGTGGCCCTTTAAGAGTTAGGTTCCGGTTGCTTTCCTTCAGTTGGCGGTAAGCGCAGCTGGGGAAAGGTGAGTTTTGCTGGAGCTCTCAGTAAAAAGTTTTAAAATAGTTTGTTTCTTGTGACTAATGTATTTTTTTTTGTTAAAAAAATACGGTTTAATCTTATGTAACACCAATAGAGGTTGGGTAACATTAAGTATGTATTTTCTTTTGGTGTTTATTAACCGTGTAAATTCCGTGGCTAAAATTATCTGTTTTGACTGGCAGATCAACGTTGAAATTGTGGAGAAAGGCCACGGATTGACTTTTGTTTTCATACATTTTCCTTTTTATTAATTCAGGTATGTTTTCTATCCATGTTTCTGTTAATATTGTTGTTTTGAATTCATGTAAAATGTTTTACATTGAGAAAAATGTTAAATATTGTTGATTTAATCATATGCAGTTCATTTAATAATTGTAATATGATGGCAGTTGGCGGTAAGCGCAGCTGGGGAAAGATCAACGTTGAAATTGTGGAGAAAGGCCACGGATTGACTTTTGTTTTCATACATTTTCCTTTTTATTAATTCAGAATAAAAAGTGGTCCAAAGAATCTTGTTGTCCGGTCTGGTTAAAATATCAACACAACGCAGAGAGAGAAGATACAGACCGGTCACAATGGTGCCGTGACTTTTCCTTGATGCAAGTCATCGTGGATCTTCTTTGATCAACGTCAGCTTGGTCACCGGGGTTTGCTGCATTCTGGAGCGCCCGAATTATGACTGTACCTCTGTCAAAGAAAAAAGGTTGGACATTAGACCGTACATAATTCAGAAAAAGGTTGATAGTTCATATTCTCGTAAGAGAGGAAAAAAAGTAGTAGTAAGCTTTGAATTTGTGATACAATTTTTGTTTGATTGTGTATTATTTTTGAGCTATCTACACAGTTTTTTTTTCCTGTGGTCATCTTCTGTTCTAATTTACTTTTGTTGATTTGTAATATTCAAGATGTCACAAAATAGTGAGGAGACAAGTTACTCCTCTATTGATGGGTTTGAATTGGGTTTTGCCAGGGGACGAATCTTTGGTGAACTTGAACAGACACCACTAAGAAGGACAGTTAATATTGGTTCTCCTGATTTCTGTTCTACCCGTAATCCTGTTAGAGTACATACGACTGAATCAGAAAAGTGTGAAGGTGTTGCATCAGGCAGTACTAGTAGTGCTGATTTGAGTAGTTTAATCACCCAGCTTGCACAACAAATAGGGCAGTCAATATCTGATCAGCTGAAAAAAGACAATGCAAAAAACGAGTGTACTGATAAAACACAGAGCCTAGGGACGAGCCAGGTTCTCATGGAGGCACCTCCTCTAAATTTGACTGGTATGAAGTTAGTGATGAAGCCTGATGTCAAGGTACCTCCCTGTTTCAGAGGGGATGGATCTGACAAATTATCAGTACACGAATGGGAAGAACTCATGGATGTTTATTTGAGGAAGAAAGGTGTTCCTTTAGCTGAACAAGCGGACGAGATCATGTCAAACTTAATGGGGAGAGCTAAAGATGTAATCAAGATAGCACTACGCAGCAATCCATCACTGAAGCCTAAAACAAACCCAAGGATTGTCATAGACATACTCAAACAGCACTTCAGTGAATTGACATATTCATCTATGCCACTTGCTGACTTTTATGGCACTTTACCTGTAGCAGGAGAGAATGCAATGGAGTATTGGATTCGGCTTAATAAAGCTGTTGATGTTGCTGACGAGGGTTTGAGAAGACAGGGCAGAAGTATTGAAGATCCTACCCGTGAGGTGACACAAATGTTTGTTAAACATTGCCCTGACCAATCTCTTTCTGCTATTTTGAAATTCAAGTCTGCTGACAGGTGGACGGCAGCTGAAATACAAGAACGTCTTGACGAATACCAAGCTGAGAAAAGAGCACAAATGAAGGCACAGTCTAACCGTCCTGCCTTTGTGAAAACTGTAGCTGCCAATGCCCTAATGCCGAATTTAGATGATAGAACATCTGGGAATGAGCTGAAAGTGTCAGCAGATCAAGGTGGGTTACCAGTTACACCGTCAGTTCAGGCAAGTGACAGCTGCACTCAGTCCCTTATCAATTTACTTGATCGTGTGCTGAAACAAAACATGCAAAGCCCTTCTTCACCTGTAAATTCGTTTAGACATGGAAATGTGAGCAGGACATTTTGCAAAGTTTGCAGAGGCACAGACCATTCTACGGTTGCACACTGTAGAAGAGATGGTTTATGCTTGTTTTGTTTTGAACATGGACACAGAAAAAGGGAGTGCCCAAAGTGGAGTAGTCACAACAGTCTGGAGGTGAACTACTCACTACAAGGAGCTGGTCCTTTAAACCATTAGACCCACATTTGGAGAGGGGATGTGTGGGTGATGATCAAACCCTCATAAGTGATCTGGAACAGCAGTATGAGAATGCATGCCACACAGCATCTGATGGTACTTGCGTGATATACGCACAAAATATGCAGAAAGTAAAGGCTTTTGATGATCTTTTCTATACTTCTGTGATGGTAAATGACCAATTTCACATGAGAGGAATGCTTGACACTGGATCCATGTCATGTACCCTCAGTGAGACAGCTGAACAAAAGTTGTTGGCTGAAAATGTCGTTCTGGACAAAAAATCACTACCTCAGAATATCATTCTTGTCGGTGTTGGGGGTAGGACCGCACAGCCAAAATGTTTGTACGAAGTTAACATGAAAGTGTATGGTATCAACTGTCAAGTTCCAGTTCTCGTTGTTCCAGGTCAACATGATGATTTAATTCTTGGCACCAACTTGATCAAGCACATTGTGAATCAAATGAAGAACACAGATGAGTATTGGGAATTTATATCGCAAAGTGCTACACAGTTATCACCGGACGGTGAACACTTTCTGGATGTGATGTCAAATCTCACACGCTGGCGACATGATGAGATCCCTAGCAAAATCGGAACCGTAAAGCTCCATCATGCTGTCACTCTTGCTGCTAGACAAGAACATTTAGTGTGGGGAAGACTGCCTAGCAACACTCCATTGTCCCTTGGGAGCACCATTCTCATTGAACCAACTTCTTCCAAGACCATGCCAAGAAACATCATGGTAGCACGTGTGATAACATCTATGTGGGGTAATAGGTGGGTCCCAATGAAAATAACCAATTTGTCAGACCAACCCGTCACACTAAGAAAGAATCGGAAATTGGCAGATGTTTCACCTTGTCTGGCTGCAGAAGATTTTCCAGTCTTGCAGGGGATTGGACAGGTAAAGGAGGTTAGCCCAGAGATGCGAGCTACTACAAATTATGCTTTAAATTTGAGACTGCAAGATGTTGGGTTGAGTGAAATTGACATTGATCACTGCAAAGTCACTGATGCATCCAAGGAGAAACTTGTACAGTTATTGGTGAATTACAATGATGTGTTTTCCAAGCATCCCTTAGACTGTGGAGAGGCTAAGGAGTTTGAACACCGTATTCGGCTTACAGATGAGAGGCCTTTCCGGTTACCATATCGGAGGATCCCTCCTGCGCATTACCAGAAGTTGCGTCAGGCGTTAACGGAAATGGAGGAGCAAGGGATTATTAGAAAATCGGTAAGCGAATATGCATCACCCTTGGTGCTTGTGTGGAAAAAAGATGGAAGCCTCCGCATCTGTACAGACTTCAGGTGGCTTAATGCTAGAACACTCAAAGATGCTCATCCGCTCCCTCATCAGTCCGACTGCCTTGCTGCATTAGGTGGTAACAATTACTTCAGTACCCTGGACTTAACCTCCGGATTCTACAATTTACCCATGCATGAACAAGACAAAAAATACACTGCTTTCATCTCTCCTATGGGACTACATGAGTATAACCGCATGCCACAAGGCTTGTGCAACAGTCCCGCTTCGTTCATGCGGATGATGCTTAGCATTTTTGGGGATATGAATTTCAGTAGCTTGCTCTGCTATTTAGATGATCTACTTGTGTTTGCACCCACGGAGCAAGAGGCTTTGAGCAGGCTTGAAACGGTTTTTCAGCGTCTTAGGTTATATCACCTTAAACTAAGTCCCAAAAAGTGTCATTTTATGTGTGATTCAGTGAAGTTCTTGGGTCATGTTATTTCTGGCCATGGTGTTTCTGTGGACTTCACAAAGGTGGATGTTATATCCAAAATGTCCAAGTTGCAACTTATGGAGGACGATGGTTGCACTCCATCAGCACGTAGAATCAAGTCATTTTTAGGAATGATTTTCTACTATCAACACTTTATTCCTAATTGTTCTTCGATTGCCAAGCCTCTCTTTGCTTTAACTGCGGGTCAGAAGAGAAGAGGTAAAGAGAAAGTAAGGAAGTCTGTTGGCTCGTTTAGAAAGCTGAATCCAGGTGATTGGACGGAGGAGTGCGATATTGCTTTCAATACACTTAAGCAGAAGTTGTTGAACTGTGCTGTGCTTGCACATCCTGACTTCTCTAGGCCTTTGATCCTTTCAATTGACGCATCTCTGGATGGGTTAGGTGCTGTGCTATCCCAAGTTCCAGCTGGGGAAGAAATAGCTCGGCCAATTGCCTTTGCCAGTAAAACTCTGACTGCATCACAGAAGAAGTACCCTGCGCACAGGCTCGAGTTTTTGGCTTTGAAGTGGAGTGTGTGCGAAAAGTTCAGCCACTGGCTTAAGGGGCACAACTTCACAGTTTGGACTGACAACAATCCACTTACGCACATTATGACTAAGCCAAAACTCGATGCCTGTGAGCAAAGGTGGGTTTCAAAATTAGCCCCCTATTTTTTCGACATAAAACACATTGCAGGAGTTAAGAACATTGTGGCTGATACCTTAAGCAGAGATCCATTTGCAAGGTCAATTAGTCATAGGCTCATGAATGAGAGTTACAATCGCTTACTTACTGAAGCTGATGTTGTAGAAAAAGAAGGAATCCAGGATGTGTTTCGTCTGAAGGTTGAGTGCCACAGGATAAGTGATCAGATTGGATGTCAGTCAAGCTGTCACATGCAGTCGTGTGATCCAGCAGCAGTTAAGACTCTTTGCCAAGCCCAAGATGACTGGGAAACAGCGGCGGTGACACGAGCAGTTCAGTTGGTGCAGTTAGTTCAACAGGTTGCTGCCACTGACCAGAGTGAACAACCTCTGCCTGTGTTCTCTCATGATGAGTTGGGGAGAAGTCAAGAGCTTGACCTTACCATTTCCAAGGTTCTCCCTTTTGTACTTCGTAAAAGACGCCCTTCAAAACGAGAGAGAGAGAAGCTCGACTACAGAACGTTGGCTCTTGTCAAGCAATGGGATCGTCTATATATGTGTGATGGGATTCTGTACAGGGTAACTAAGGACCCAATAAGCAGACAGAGAAGACATCAGTATGTTCTGCCTCAAAACATGGTAGAAAAAGCCTTACATGGTCTTCACGATCTTGCTGGTCACCAAGGACAGGCTAGAACAATTCACTTGGCGAGACAGCGCTTCTTCTGGCCCAAGATGGAGCATGAGATCAGAGAATATGTGAAGTGTTGCAAGAGGTGTATTCTGGCCAAAACACCTGAGCCAGCTGCTCGAGCTCCATTGGAAAGCATTCAAACTTCTGCACCTATGGAGTTGGTTTGTCTTGACTTTTGGACTGCAGAAGATAGCAAACAGCATTCAGTGGATGTGTTGGTCCTCACGGATCATTTCACTAAACTTGCACACGCCTTTCCTTGCATCAACCAGACGGCTAAGCAAGTTGCTCGGAAGTTATGGGACCATGTGTTCTGTGTATATGGTTTCCCTGAGCGGATCCACACGGATCAAGGCACAAACTTTGAGAGTGAGCTCATTGCTGAATTGCTAACACTTTCTGGGGTCTCCAAATCTCGCACGACTGCCTATCATCCTATGGGAAATGGTATCACGGAGCGGTTCAACCGAACTTTAGGAAATATGCTTCGCTCCTTGCCCTTGAGATCTAAGGATAAGTGGCCACAACAGATTCAGACTCTGACCTTCGCGTACAACTCGACAATACATGAGACGACGGGTTACGCACCTTTCCAACTCATGTTTGGACGTGTCCCACGCTTACCTGTGGACGTAATGTTCAAGCAAGTATCAAAGGATCCTGTGATTGTTGACTACAGCAGCTATGTTGCAACTTTAATGTCTCATCTTCACAAAGCAGCTGAAATTGCCCAAAAACATGCTGTACAGGAGCAGAGGAAACAGACGAAGATTTATAACCGAAAGATGAAGGGAGTACATTTGAACAATGGGGATAGAGTGCTCATTGCCAATAAAGGAGAAAGAGGGAAAAGAAAGTTGGCAGATAGATGGGAATCTACTGTGTACACCATTGTGGATAATGACCCTCGGACACACATATACAAAGTGAAGGATGACAAAGGACACACCAAAGTGGTACATCGGAATATGCTCTTAGACATCAGTTTCTTACCAGTGACATGTCCTGAGGATGAAACATGTGGATCTACAGTTGCTGATTGCTCAAACGATTCTGATTGTGAGAGCGGATCAACAAATTCCACTGATTCCTTGGAGGACGAAGATCCTGAAAACAGAACACATTCATTAGTATTAAATGAGGATGTCTCAAGGAGTTCACAATCTCTTGATGTACAAATGGAAACGGAAGAGGATGAGAGTGATGGCACTCACTGTGTTAATTCCGTTCCAGACAGTCAACACCAGATGCTCTCTGATAAAACACTGAGAGCAGGAACTTCTGATTGTGACAATGTATCGACAACAGTTGACTTTACCAATTCAGGTATTACTGACTCCGATTTGCCGGTCTGTGATGATGTGTCAATGTCAGGTCCTGAACAAGCCCAAGGCACAATTACTACACGGGCTGGTAGAGTTGTAAAAAAAGTCAACCGTCTGATTGAGACCATGGCCCAAAAACCATTTAAAATGGCAAACCTGTCAGACAGGTTCCAGAAAAAGTCTCAGTCACTTTTAAGCCTATTCTAATTTTTGTGATTGAGAAGGAAGTTTACTTTCTTTCTTTTTTTTTTTTTTTTTTTTTTTTTTTTTTTTTGGGGGTAGATTTCTATTAAGTGTAATATGAATAATGTGAATGAGGATTTTTTTTTTTTGCAAAGATTACGTGTGGTATGGTGTACTTGGCAACATACTTAACTAAGAGGTTTTGGGGACTGATCACCCTCAAATTTCTCTGTATCTGTCAAGACAGATGGCTGTCATTGCTGTAACGGAGTTTTTGCATTGTGACTCTTTAGGAAATCCTCTTTGTGCACATGCAGAATTTTGGTGAAATTAGGGGAGGTAAATGTAACCGGTGTTATATTAATTTATTAATTTCACACAAAATCCCTCCCTTTGTTATTATCAATTATTTTATATTTATATATTTTTTTTCAATTATGGGAATTTTTCTTTCATCTGGGATGTTATTTGAGCTGTTTCTATCCTTGTATGTACATTTTTTAGTGTTATTTTGTAAATGTTAAAATATAGTACGTGGCCCCTTTAAGAGTTAGGTTCCGGTTGCTTTCCTTCAGTTGGCGGTAAGCGCAGCTGGGGAAAGGTGAGTTTTGCTGGAGCTCTCAGTAAAAAGTTTTAAAATAGTTTGTTTCTTGTGACTAATGTATTTTTTTTTGTTAAAAAAATACGGTTTAATCTTATGTAACACCAATAGAGGTTGGGTAACATTAAGTATGTATTTTCTTTTGGTGTTTATTAACCGTGTAAATTCCGTGGCTAAAATTATCTGTTTTGACTGGCAGATCAACGTTGAAATTGTGGAGAAAGGCCACGGATTGACTTTTGTTTTCATACATTTTCCTTTTTATTAATTCAGGTATGTTTTCTATCCATGTTTCTGTTAATATTGTTGTTTTGAATTCATGTAAAATGTTTTACATTGAGAAAAATGTTAAATATTGTTGATTTAATCATATGCAGTTCATTTAATAATTGTAATATGATGGTAGTTGGCGGTAAGCGCAGCTGGGGAAAGATCAACGTTGAAATTGTGGAGAAAGGCCACGGATTGACTTTTGTTTTCATACATTTTCCTTTTTATTAATTCAGAATAAAAAGTGGTCCAAAGAATCTTGTTGTCCGGTCTGGTTAAAATATCAACACAACGCAGAGAGAGAAGATACAGACCGGTCACATGAGTCACCTTAAAAAGAAGCAGGAGACAAGCTGACCTTCCACTTCTGCAACCTCTAAAGCCATGCCGGCAGCACTCATGCAACTGTTTTTTAAAGCCAGCTTCTGCACTCGACTTCTTTGATCAACCCTTGTGAGGCCTTTTCCAACTGGAACCCATCTTGGAAAACCTCTGTATGTACAATAACGGCTGTATGTTAAGTTATTTTCAGATAACAGTAAATTTATACTGCTATACAAGCAGCACATTGATTTCTCTAAAATATATCCAATATACTTTTGTATATTACTGTATATTACTATATATTTAAGACATATTAAATAACTAATGTAATATAGTGAAATTTAGGTGGTTCAGTATTACAAAATAGTTCAGATAAACAGTTCCTAACAAACAGCTTTATGCCAAAATGAGACTGGCATTTAAGGCATAATGCATAGTCATATATCTATTTACACAGCTTTTTGTCACATAAATAAAGATGAGGACATACAATGTAACTCGAGGGGGAAAAAACATTTTAAAATCTTACCTGTTTATTTGCTTAAATCCATTACAATGTACAAAACAAAGATACACAACAAAGATAGCAGGCAGCTGCATTTGAATTAAACCATAGGGTGGGGCAGTGTAATATGTGACAAAATGTAAAGACGTTGACAGTGTAAAGAAGTGAAAAAAGCGCTGGCCTAAAATAGTGAGTGGTGTGTTATTTGGAATTGCTAATGAGGAAGATTATTATTTTAGAAATAACCTTTGAATGTCACAACTAACAAATAAGAATCAAGTATTCCAGAGAACTGTGTAATAAATTGTATTATATAGTACGCATGCATACATTGGGTACTGAAAAAGAATTAGCTACCTTTAAAATAATCACATTTTGTTGCTTTGCAGCCTGAAATGAAGATGGCACAGTTTTTGTTTTATCCAGCTGTATTTACTCAGTGCAACTTCTTAACATCCAAGTGAAATATATAACACCAACTTGTCATAAAAAAATTGATTTATTGAGTTAGAGAAAGGAACACCCCCTTGTGCCAGTATTTTGTTGAACCACCTTTAGCTTTAATTATAGCCTTTAGTCTGTTTCTATATTTTTCTAGAGATCTAGAGACCTATTTTAACAATCAAAAAATTTTAACAATAAACAATTTAACAACAATTAACAATTTAACAACAGTGCCTTGAGAAAGTATTCATACACCTTAATTTTTTCACATTTTATGTTGCTGCCTTGTTAAATTGCTTTAAATTACTTTTTTTACCCACATCATTCTACACTCCATACACCATAAAAGCAAAGCAAAAAACAGGATTCGAACATCTTTGCAAATATATTTAAAATAAATAACTTAAATAATTCCATTGCATAAGTATTCAGGGACAGTTGAAATTTAGCTCAGGAGCATTCTTATTGCTTTTAGATGTTACAACACTTCAAGTGAAGTTAACCTGTGGAAAATTTAATTAAATGGGTATAATTTAGAAAAGCACACATCTTAAAGGGACAGTAAGTAGGAATTACTCCCATCTAGTGGTGAAATTGTATTTTGCATTCAAACTAATTTTGCTCTCCAGCGCCTTGCTTTTTCAAATGCGCGTTGCATCTACGGTAGGCGATATGTACCAAAAAGCTTTGACAGGATGTCTTCTAATAGCACTTCGTCGAGTTTTCCTTCAGGTGAACAGGTGTGTTATTTCAAACAAACTGCAACATGACAACAAACAAACGAATGTTACAGTATGAATTACTGACTGTGGAAAAAATGAAATATTGTAATTAGTAGTTATGTCTTCTTTATTCATTATATTTTCTGAATAATGTGCATTGTTAGATATAAAAAAAATTGTAATATAGATTGTAACACTGACTTACCTGTCGAGAAGAAAACTGGCCACTTCAGCGTCTCTTTTGAAATCTTTATCCAGCATTAGCTCTTTCCACCTAGAAAAAGCTTCCCCGACATTAACTCTTGTTTTCTGTAATCTACGGTCACGTTTCCTTTTACGTTCTATTTTTGACTGTTTTGGCGACTATGTTTTCTTCTCCTGTGGCGCGGCATATGTATGGTCCATAATAAGAATGCAATCCAGACCTTTAAACTTGCCGGTGCAGTTTCAACAGGGTCCCCGCGGGTCCTTAAAAAGTCTTAAAATGTCTTAAATCAAATTTTCGATTTTTAAGGTCTGAAAATGTCTTGATTTCTGGGATTTTCCACAAGGAAGTCTTAAATTTCATGTGGGATCTTAAATTTCATGTCCGACTCGTCATTTTTATTTATTTTTTCAACCGCAATTTGACCAGCGCAACATTTGGGGGCAGCACTTCGTGCGTGCAACCTGTTTCATTCCATAGGTGACATACGAGTAAGTGATTGATGAATGCCCTGCGTTGATGGTTCGCCACCACGGCATTTTGCGAAATCGCAAGCATGGGCAAATGTTTGTTTAATGACAAGTGGTTGGAGGACGAAAAGTATCGGGGGTGGCTGAAGAAAACAGCCAGTAATCATGAAGCGAGGTGTGCTTTATGTAAAAAGACGATAAAGCTGGGGACAATGGGCCACATAGCGCTCGATTCACACATGAAAGCAGAGAAGCACAAGAAGTGTGTGTCGTCGCAGGCAAGTAGTTTGCCCATAAGTATGTTCTCATCGAGCACTTCGACCTCTCAGCCTTCCACTTCAAGCAATGCCTTCGGCAGCTTTGCGAATGTAGCTACACTTAAGGCCGAAATACTGTGGGTATTTCAAACCGTAAGCCGCCACAACTCGTACACCTCAAATGAGGACATCCACCTAGTTTTTCAAGCAATGTTCCCTGACTCAGAGTGTGCGAGTACGTTCACATGTGGAAGGGATAAAACCGCATATTTAGCACGATTTGGTGTTGCCCCATACATAAAGAAGGAACTCATTTCACGGGCAAACAAGGATGCTTTCACCATAATGTTCGATGAGTCCATGAACACAACAACGAAAACTAAACAGTTGGACTTGCACGTCAGATGTTGGTCAACTGACGAGACCGGGACCCCGATTGTCAGGTCTCGCTATCTGGGTTCTCAGTTTTTGGGCCACTCAACGGCAGAAGACTTGCTGGAACATTTTAAGGTAAGACTCTCAAAGTAAAATTTAAAATGCTTTGCGTGTTTTTATGTTATTTCCTAATGAATATTTGGGACAATATATCGATGAATCGCGATTCTTGGATTGATTTTAATTTTTTCCGAATGCGTTGCAAATTTATTCTGAGCTTAGTTTTTGCAGATGGCGCTCTAGGCTAGTTTTTAGTCGCACACTCAAATGCTCACGAAGAAGAGCGCTCGTGCTTTCGGCAGAGTCTGAGAATGTACTTGGTATAATGCTTTTATGACGCGAGATTTATGTTAACAGCCCACTGCAAACACCCTTGTACTTTGCTTCAACCTTTTCGAACTTTATAACTTATTATTTTATAGTAGGTTCAAGTGGTGTGTGTAAGGCATCTAAAGCACGCAGTGCCATCTGCTGTTAAAAACTAAACTAAGAATCGGTTCGAGAGAGAATCGCGATGCATTCAGAAAAATTAGAAACGATCCAGAAAAATTTATCGATGCACAATGCATCGATATATTGTCCCACCCAATCAGTTGTGGGTGGGTGACATCTAGTCTAGGCATTCTGGAAGGCAATGATGTAAATAACTTTTGTATAAAGCATTCAGTATGCATTATGCTTCTTGCATATTTTTTATGTGAAAAGTAAAATTGAGCCAGTTCATAATAAGACTCCAAATATCTGTTTTGTGCTTCTCAATTTTAGGTTAACCATTTTGACACTGAACCATACTACTTAGACCCAATTTCTCAAAAAAAAGTAAAATCAAGGACCACTTAGCCAATAAAAAAACAAACAAAAAAAAACAAATCTTGACATATTTGGCTTAATGTTTATCCCTATGCATGTAAAAATGCAGGCCATTTTAGTCTTCTGAAACCATGGCTAACTTCACCTGGAAATAATGTGCATGATTAGAATACAAGTCATGAGAAGTGAATTGGAAATGTTCAACAGTGTCACAGTCCATGTCAGTCATTTTTGTTGATGACTTTTGTTCACAGACCTCTTTGGTAATCGGGCATACCACCAGTGGTCCCTTGACCACAGTTTGAGAATCATTACTTTAGACAAACCATAAAATCTGAGTGAACATGAATTAAAATGTTATTACTCTTGTTTTATAATTTCAGGAGGGCACCAAGGAACTTAATTTACGGAACTTGCTTTCTGTATCAATGGATGGACCTGCAGTCAATTGGAAATTCATGGATCTCCTACAATTGGAACATGGAGAACAGTTTGGGGGGATTCAACTCCAAGTGGTAGGAAGCTGTGGTATCCACACCCTACACAATTCATTTAAAGGTGGATTTGAGGTGTGGCATGTAGAAAAGGTGCTGAGATCTCTCCACTGTCTCTTCAATAATGCCCCAGCAAGAAGAGAGGATTTCACATCTGCAACACTGTCGTCCACATTCCCCTTATCCTTCTGTGGCCATCGCTGGCTCGAAAATGTGCCTGCTGCAGAGAGGGCCATTGAAATTTGGCCCTGTATTGAGAAGTTTGTTGACCAAGTGTCAACAAAGAAGGTGAAGAACCCAGGAAATGCATCATTCGACACCCTCTCTGAGGCAAGAAAGGATCCTCTTATCTGTGCCAAACTCCACTTCTTTGTGTTCATAGCAAGAGTCTTTCAACCATTTCTGGAAAAATATCAAAAAGATGCTCCCATGATGCCCTTCCTGTGGAATGACTTGGAGGATTTGATAAGGGTAATTATTTGTCATAATGCATAACACCTTAAGTACACAGAAATTCACTGATCTAACTCAAACATATATATATTTTATTTTACTAGAGCCTTCTCAAACGATTCATCAAGCGTGATGCTTTGCCCTCGAGTCCATATAAGCTGGTGAGGCTCGATGTCACAGACCAGAAGCTTTGGCTTGGCACAAAAGATGTTGACATTGGCATGGGTGCAGCAGCTGTTATCAAGGTGGGTGTATTCCGTTTCATCAAAGTAGTTCATAATTACATGTAGATATTAACATTGACTTGTTTGTGTGTGTGGAGAGAGGCATGTTCTGAAAAGGGGCGCCATTAAGCTCAGTGTATTATGCTTAATTATTGCAGATCAGACTATGTAGAGGGACAGAAATGTTGTAGATTTGACAAACCAATGTTTTTTTTTCTGTCAGGGACTGTCAGGGGCCAAGGGCAGAGTAAGCGAGCTTGGTGTGCTGCAGTTTAAAAAAGAATGCCAGAATGCACTTTCAAAAATATGCAAGAAGGCACTGGATAAGTGCCCTCTAAAATATGCCACTGTCCATAACATGATGTGCCTGGACCCAAGAAAAATGTATTCCAGCCCTGACGAATGCCTACAGAAACTGAAACGTCTCATTGAGAAGTTTGTGTTGGACAAACAGTTGACAGGCGGGATATCTTCTGGTAAATTATAGGAATAAGAATAGAATGGCACTCACTGTTTACACACTTCCTCCCATTTATATCAGTCAAGACCAACACCTATAACATTACCTGTAACATAAAATTCAACATGTATTCCCATTTCTGTGTACATATTTGATACTATTCACTGACTTCAAATGATCAGGTAAAGGTAAAGTTACATAGTATACTATTTAAACAGGCCATTCCATACAAAAAAACACTAAAATTGTTTTTTTGATTTTTTTTTTTTGCGTGTTTTTTTTTTTTAGTTTAGTTTAGTGCAGGTTGACATGACTTGAGTGCAAACCTATGAGGTACAGAACCCAGGCATTTTTCTTTGTAAAAATATTATTCATGAAAGGGATTAACAGAAAATGTATGGAATCAGTGTGGATTGGTCTCTTTAAAAGAACGCAGCTTTGCCTTTTATGTTGCGATGCTAATTTTTTATTCACACTGGCTCTCCTTTGTGCATTATTACAGGTGATGTGATTTCTCAACAGTTTGAGAAGGCCCTTTCCAATGAAGCCAAATCGCTGGAATTTGCAAACTTCCAGCCCTCAGTGTCCAGGGTTGATACATTCCTGTCTCAGAATCTCAGTTCCTACACTGATCTGTGGAACTTCTGCAAGAAGTTACTACTCCTCTCACATGGACAAGCTGAAGTGGAGCGGGGCTTCTCCATCAACAAAGAAGTGGAGACGTGCAACATGTCTGAGGAGACAGTTGTTATTCAAAGGCTCATCTGTGATCAAGTGAAAGTTTGTGGGGGGGTGACAAAAGTGCCTCTTACAAAAGAGCTAATCAGTTACTGTGCATCAGCACGGAGCCGTTACCGGGCACATTTGGAAGAGGAAAAAAAGAAGAGAGAGACCGAAGAAAACTCCAAGAAAAGAAAGTATGTCGAAGAGGACCTGAAAGAGCTAAAGCAAAAGAAAAATCAATTCGAGAAATTTGCATATCTTTGGAGAATGATGCAGATAGAATGGCAGAGCAAGCCGAAAGTTCAGGTGGTAGTAAAATGGCCACATTGATCACAGAATCCAATTCTTTGAGGAGACGAGCTAAAGATAAACATAAAGAACTAATTGAGTTGGATGCAGAAATTGAAAACAAGATTGTAGAATTGACAAAACTGTCATGAGGGCTTTGAGTTTGAGAACTTAAAAGTTGAAGGTTTACATGTACCTTTAGTTATTTATTTGGATTATTTGCTGAATGTTACTGTCTGGGCCTATAAAATCAGTTCCGTTTTTGTTTGATCAGCACTGTGGTTTTATAGGGAAGTCCGAAGATTTTTCTCTATTATTTGTCATCCCATGTAAGCATGACTGTTTTCATGCTATTCTGTTTGAATACTGTTATACATGCATATCTTTGGATTGCCAGATTGGCATTAATCCCATTGTTGACCAAGTTTGATGTCTTCACAGCGCTAAAAGAAGTAGCTGAACAAAGCACTTTTAAATAAATTTCTGATCCTGATCTTTCCTACATTTTTCTGACTGGATCTTCATTCATTAGGTCTATGCATAGATTATTGAATGTGCTTGCATTTATCTGTGTCTGAAATGATACAAAACACTAATCAGACCCTGAACAACATTTTCTTGGGGGAGAACCCCCAAACCCAGCTCAAGGCTATTTGGCAGCCACATTTACCCATAATTTAGATCAAGTATGACGAATACTTTAACTTTTGTGTATTTGTGGGCTTTTATAATGTACTGGGGCTGTCTTCCATGTCATTTTCAGACTGCTATGAGGGGCCAGAATTAAGAAATTACCTGAAGTAAAGGCTGATAGTTTATACATAGTCAACAATGTAAGGGTTGTAAGGTCAATCAGCACTTGGTATAAACGTTTTCGCGTCCCTTTGACCTTTCTTGAGTGTGACTCTGTTGAGCTGTGCCACGCTAATGCTTCGTGGTAAAGTCTTAAATTTTCCTTTTAGAGGACTTAAAAAAGGTCTTAAAAGTTATTAAATTTGCTGTAAAAAAATGTGCAGAGACCCTGTTCAAGCGCCTCTCACTGCTCTGCACCTGCGTTTCTGGCTCTGACCGAAAACGCGTTGTGGAAACGCGTTGGCTTAGTACTTTTTGTCCCTCTCTGCTATTATAGTTTTGCAAGATGGCGGAACTACATGGAAGCCTCCGTCGACCTACCCGTCCCATGTATATAAAGATAATAAATTCTTCATTTACGAGGATTAGTTTAAACATTGGCATAGGTATTTGTACACCATTGAGGGCATATTTATTAATAAAAATATTGATTTTAGATAATAAAATACCTAAAAAGTTACTTATTGTCCCTTTAATAGAAGTTTAGAACAGCTAACAGCTGAATATCATGTATATGCATATCACAGCAAAAGCCAAGCCCTCAGTTCAAAAGAACTGCAGTAGAAACAGGTTTGCTTCAAGCCACACATCTGGGGAAGATAAATTCAGATGACCCTCAATTCCAAGCATCATGTTTGAAAGAAACTAGGCACTGTTCATAACCTGCAGAGTACCATCCCAAAAGTAAAGTGTGCTGGTAGCAGCCTCATGGTGTAGGCTGTTTTTAAGTGCCAGGGACTGAGGGAATCGTCAGTGTAGAAGAAAAGCTCAGTGCACCAAAATATTGAGATAGCCTTAATGAGATAGCCCTAACCTTCTTCAGACTGGGAAGAAGGTTCACCTTCCAAGAGGACAATAACCCTAAGCACAGAGCAAGACAACTGTGTGAATGTCCTTGAGTAGACCAGCCACAGCCTGGAATTGAACTTAAGTTATGAATACTTATATGTGACGAGTGGGGCGGGGCCGAGGAATGTGGGAACGAGCGTGAAGGTATCCGGAGGAGCAGGGAACGGGGGACTCTTGCCGGCTGCCCAAAACCGGAGGAGCCGTCGCCGTCCACCGCGCGGCGGAGGAATGTCGTGCCGTCTGCCGAGGGCCGTCCAGTGCCACCGCCAGGCACTTCGGAGGAGATCACCCAGCTGTTGGAGGGCCGAGCAGCAGTGCGTCTGGGAACCAGATTTTTTTTTTTTCTCCCCTCTCTCGTCTCCGTCGCTCCTTCTTCCATCTCCTTTTCTCTCGCCTCGTCTGTCCTACCCCCAGGTTCCCGCAGGTCCCCTTGAGCGGTCTCCCCCCGGAGGGAGCGAGTAGAGTGCAGTCTCGGGAGTACCTGCGAGGGGCAATGGGGTATGTGACGAGTGGGGCGGGGCCGAGGGATGTGGGAACGAGCGAGGCCGGTGGAGTGATTGGGAAATGAGCGACACCTGCGACCCACCGCCGGTCTTGAGTCCCACAGAGGAGATGGAAGGATATAAAACTGGAGCGGCGACAGTGAAGGACGAGAGTGGACCAGGCCTGGGCTTTTAGTTGTGTTTGCTTTTTATTTGTGCGCATCAGTCATCTGTGAGGGGCTGACGCGCTGTTTTGTGTTTATTTTTGTAATTAAAGTCTATATTTGATTGTCCGCCGGTTCCCGCCTCCTTCTTCCCGATGAATACAAAGGTTTTATTATTACATTATGTAAATACTTATTTCAGTTTTTTATTTCAATAAGTTTACCAAGTTGTGTCAGCTCTGTTTTTGCTTTGTCATTATGGTGTATGGAGTGTAGATTGATGTGGTAAAAGTAATTTAAAGCAGTTTAACATAAGGCCGCAACATGTAAGCACTGTAAGGGAATGGTCTAAAGTGCACGGTGCAGGTGCACTCAGGGCGTGTCCGGATCCACTTATGCTAGTTTAACAATTGGAAAATGGTCTAAACGGGTTGATCCTATTCTCTTAATGAGTAATGGGTGTTTTGGTGGCATAATGTGCAATAAACCAATTAGAGTCTCATCTCCCATCCCATAAAAGCCAGATGCGCTCGTGCCATGAAGGGTTTCGCTATTTATATGATGGAATATCATTTTTAAAAACGTTTTTGTGCTGCTGCGTGTCTCTGTCTGTGTAATAAGCAACGTGTACATGCATCGTGCACACTCTTTACACGGTCTTTAAATAACAAAGAAAAAATACTGTTCCAGACTTTAGACCAGGTTTGAGTTGGTCTATAGCGCAGTCTATTTTCAGTTCCTCAAAATAGCAGCGCACCAACAATGTGCCTTGTGATGATCATGACAGCCTGAAAGCCCCTTTTATTTTAAACCAGCACGCTCATGGCACACAAATGAGTGAAAATTCATTTGCTTTTTAAACAATACTGCACTGGACAGGAAAATGAGAACTGTGTAGGACTGAAACTAGCAAAAACACTTGAGCCATGCCTTGTGCTGCATTGCGCCGGGTGTATGAAAGGGCCTCTAGATTTGGTAATATTTGCCTGTTCTTCTTTGCTCAAGTTCAGTTAAATTTGATGGCGACCATTTGTGGACTACAGTCTTCAAGCCATTCCAAAGATTATCGATGGAGTTTGGGTCTGGGCTCTGACTAGGCAATGATGCAAGAACATTAACCTTTTCTCCTTTAACTGCTGTGGTCAGTTTTGCTGTGTGCTTTGGCTCATTGTCATGTTGGAAGGTAAACCTTCTTCCAATTGTCTGGCAACTTTCTGGCAGAGGGCAGTAGATTTACCTCAAGAATTTAATGGTATTTTGCTACATCCATTTTTCCTTCTATCCCAACAAGTGCTCCAGTCCCTGCTGGAGAGAATGACCCCCATCACAGGATATTAGCGCCCCCATGCTTTACTGTAAGAATGCTGTTATTTGGATCAGGAGTGGTCTCATTTGCCTCTGAATCTTCAAGATGCATTTAGGCAAAGCTCAGTCATGACTGCACATGGCCTTTTTTGAGGAGTGTCTTTTTCCATACCAGCCACATTTGTGGAGAATTTGTGATACTGTAGTCACATGCACACAATTCATGTGACAATGGATGCCGGAACACTTCCCATCTAGGTTAATATTAGTCTCTTTCTTTCTTATTCCAATGTCACCGTTGCCACCCAGATCCAGTCCAGATGGTGGATCAGCACCTGGAATAAACCACGCCATGCTGGTTTCCATCTGCCCTTACCAAAAAGTAGTATACTTAAAGTTTATTTGGTAACACTTTAGAATAAGGTTCCATTAGTTAATGTTAGTTAATGTATTAATTAACATGAACTAAGCAAGAACAATCCTTCTACAGCATTTATAAGTCTTAGTTCATGTTAATTTCAACATTTTCTAATGCATTATTTAAATCAAAAGTTGTGCTTGTTAACATTAGTTAATGCACTGTGAATTACCATGAACTAACAATGAATAACTGTATTTTCATTAACTAACATTAAGAAAGATGAATAAATACAGTAATAAATGTATTATTCATTGTTTGTTCATGTTAATTAATACATTAACTAATGGAACCTTATTCTAAAGTGTTACCGTTTATTTTATTAAGTATACTTAAGTAAAGTTCAAGTATATTTATAAGTATACTACAAAATATGTAGCAAGTATACAAATATCAGTGTTCTAGTAGTATACTTGTAAGTATACTAAATTGGCCCACTTTGTAGTATATAAAAGTATACTTTTAAATACACAACTAGTTTACTTCTATGTTTTTAGTTTGTACTGCAATTTTGTTTCATTTCTGTCTGCAGTTTTGGTATGAAGTCTAGTTTTAAGAAACTTTTCTGATCACTTGTTCAACATCGAATATATGTTGTTTTACTACTCCAGCTAAACTGGGGATATGATCCCCATCAGAAACTATGCTTCAGAAATGTAAAAATGATACCTTCCACAAGTTTCAAATGACCACATACACAGACACAACACAAAGCTTGTCTTGTAAACTGTATAATCATGGGCCTTGAAAACAATGATGAGTAGGCAGGAAACATCTGTTCATTGAAAATGATCCGGTGTTTTGGCAGCACAAATCATGCAAACAAAACAAAGATGACATCACTTCCCTAAGCTTTTACAGACACTCCAATGTTCTGTTCCAAATAGGAAATACTGGAGACCTCCAAACAGTAAACCAAAACAGTCATTTTTGTAACAAGCGGTGTTCATGAATAAAAAGAAAGAAAAAAACTACAAAACAATAGCTGTCCACTTCTTAATACTTAAAAATTTATTTTTCTCAGTTTCATATATATATATATTTATATATTTATGTTATCATATTTACAATTTTTTATTCTTCTTTGTGAAGAAACAAAAAAGCAAACCGCTTCCACTGCAATCAGCGTTTCATTCTAAAGGGCACAGAAGTTATATTTAAAAAGTGCTTGCCAGACTCTTACTCTTTTCCTGTTTTGGCTCAGGCAAAAAGGTCAGTTCATGGAACAGGACATTATGAACAAAGACAACACCTCACTACTTTACCAGTAAATTTTACCATATTACATATCGTATCCTTTCCTTTCTACAAAATCTAAAATCATGACATGTAATTGTCAAGGGACTTTGGTTAGCCTATCTGCCCGTTTCAATATCTATGTTATAACTTACAGGGCCTACAACCACTCTACTGTATTAACTGTACAGTGATGTTCATAATACAGTGGTAATACAAAGACAACTGGTGACATCTGAACAGTCAATTCACAGAATCTATGAAAAGCACCTTTTTGTTGTTGTTAAAAATGTATCATTTACATTTAGAGTTCATGACAGATATTTTTGCAACATTTGGCAACCATGAATCTAAAATGAACACATCCAAGCATTACTTGAATAATAGCTTAACACACTACCAAGCTAATGAGGGAATTTTGAGTTGTAGTCTCACAAGACAATACATTCAACAATGTTTAGGGACATTATGATGTTATAATGTCTGATTGTCAACAGGGTTATAAATCTGTGAATTTAAAGTCAAATGCAACGGTGTAAGAAAAAATAAATCATCCACAGCATGGATACATTTAAAAGTACAGACTGTTTCGAGAGCTGTCATGACAGTTTTCTGGCTTGTAAGCTGTGCAAAGATTATAGCAGCTGCGTAGAAGAAGCAGACAGTCTAATGCACTGACATTCTTGTTAAAAGCTTATTAGTTGTGTTGTTTTGTGTTATCTTGCGCTGCTACTGCAGTACTGTAGTGTTTGTGTCAGAGTCTAAATTAACTCTGCAGTTGTGCTTTTATTTTTAGTATCCTTCTATCATTGAAACAACATAGAATCAACGTTAAAGGAGTAGTTCACTTCCAGAATGAAAATTCTGCCATTTACTCAAAGTTTCTTTCTTCTGTTGAACACAAAACATATTTAGATTTTGGTAACAGAACAGTTGATGGGCACAATTAACTTTTTTTTTCGACTGTGGAAGTCAATGGTGCCCATCAACTGTTGAAAATATCTTTCTTTGTGTTCAACAGAAGAAAGAAACTCCTAAAAATGAAAATCTGTCAATTTTTTAAGTAAAGTTTTAAGTAAAACTAAAGTAGTCCATGCGACATATTGATCAATATATCAATATATCAATATATAAGTCTTCTGAAGATATATTATACATTTTCTTAACAGAAAGCTAAGCTGTTAATAAATGATAATCTCCATTTGATTATTACTACTTTTATGTTTTTTGCTTTTTCGTCAATTTGTACCTTGACAGTCCCAGTCCCTAGTCACTCCAATTACATAGAAAAGAGTTGTCAGGATATTCTGAATAAAATATGTTCAGGATTTAAAAAAATATATAATTAAAAATAGCTAGTGTTATTTTAATATTATGTATATGCTGTTATACTATTTATAAAAACAATTTACTAGCTTTTATTTTTATATGTTGTTTTCATTTTAATTTGAACGTTTTTATATTTATGATGTATATAATTACATTATATTTATTTATTACAATAATAAGTATGTGCATTTGTCAGTTATTAATTTTTATATTTCTATATTGCCATTTTCATTTCATTTAAATAATTTTAGGACTTCAACTTAAATGTATTTATTTATGTTAGTTGCCTAGGCAAACTCGCATTTTCATTTATATTTTATTTCAACTTTATTTCAATTACTGAAAACAACTGTTAATAGTTTTAGTTAACAATTACAACAGTGACAGTTTTTTGTTCCACGGAAGAAAGAAATTCTACATGTGCACAAATGAGAGTAAATGACAGAACTTTCAGTATTGGGTGAACTGTCCCTTTAAACGCCTTAAATGGGGCTGTCAGTTTGTACATTCTCTGCAGGGATGGTCAGTAGCAAAAATTCATTAAGCAAACTGCGGGAAATAGGCCTTGTGCTCTGAAAGGGGTTGAAGGCACTCTCTTGTCACATAATATCAATGAAAAATTCACAAGGATTGCCCATAGCGTGTTGAAAAGACTGCCGACTAGCTGTGAGTTCTGGGGGGACGTTTGCTAGCTCCCGGATGGGAGGAGCCCCAGGTGGGCTGTTGCTTGATGTCGCTTTGCGGGCGAGGTGAGCGAGGCAGTACGGAGGGGGCAGACCCGGTGGGCCGTACGAAGAGCCGTGACTTTCTCTCACTGTGGGCACACGACAGATGACTGGGCTGAATGAAAGGGGCATGGCTGTAGGTGAAGTTGTGGCTATGCTGCGAGATGCTGTGACACTGGCCATGGCTGTACCCAGAATGAACGTAGCTGTGGCTGGAGTGGGCCTGACTGGCAGCAGAGCGGCTGTGGCTTTGATGACTCAGCTGACTGGGTGCTCTCTCACCCCTCCTTCCAACCCACATTCCGATTTCTGATTCGCTGCCCCCACAGCACGGTGTCTTATGGTCCTTTTCCCGAGGGGAGGGTCTCCGTCCTTTCCCAGTGCTGGGGTTGGAGCCACTGCTTCTGCTACCTGAAGTGAAAGACAAATGTGTTTGGACAAAAGTAGTATCATTTTCCCCTCACAAAACCATATGCTAACCAGACTCAACAAGCAATGTCAGCCATTTTTTTTCAGGTTACCTGAATTTCGAGCCGTGACAAGCAAATCTTCATTTGCTTAGTTACTTGATTTATATTTTTTCAACTTGAAATCTCATTGAAAAAAAAATACAGCTTCTCATCTATACTACTTTTCAGAATTGCCAAAATATTTACAAATATTCATTATGCATTTAAAAGAAATAAAAATTCCCCAAATCTGACAAGAAAACAACATTTAAAAAAAGCCGTGTGAACAGGCATCTTCATCTGTGCTCTGATTGGCTGTAATGTTGTTGTGTCGCACCTGGTTAGGACACAGTGTGAGGACAGCAATACCATGAGGGTACTTAATAACATCGATACATAAACAAAAACCATATGGTAGGATTATGCAAATTCTGTGGTGGAAAATACGTCAGCATTGAAGGTAGGTCAAACTTTTACAATAATACAGTTCTTGTGAATGCAATAAGCTTCAACTCACATCATACAGTATCATGGAAATATTCATTTAAGCTTTTCCTAGTTGATTCAGACTTTGGCAAAAAAAAAAAAAAAAAAAAAGAGTAAGTGTATTGCATAACATTTTAAAGGATGAGAATCAGTCAGATTCTCATCCACAAGGAAAGTAAAACTGCACATGCCCACACAAGAAACACAAACAAGCAACACAGCTGGGGAGTCACAATGGCCACCCAAATGATTCATATGCCATATGACGACAAACCACTGTAATAACATGATGTCAAAGAGAAAATGTGGGGCAGGAGGACATTCAAATGAGAGTGCTAATCTTACCGGATTCTCTGTAAATAGAAGAAATTTCCATCAGTCTATTGACGGCCAGCAAAAACAGAAGGAATATAAGAATTACGACATGTTGCCTAACCAGATCTTCCATCTCACACTCCCACACCGAATATACCAACAAGCTCTTCACAAAA